>NC_041046.1:45131456-45136456 GCF_900634775.1 Gouania willdenowi
TAAACACTGGATCTCCCACTCACAGCACACAGGGTGGGTCACACTGGAGTGCACACAATAGAGCTCAGTGTGAGGGTCCAAATATATTTACACCATCATGTCTGAGCTGCTGCTGCTGCTTTAAAACAGTGGTTTAGACCTCCAAAATAAAGGCTCTGTGATAACTACATTTATTTATTCATCTGAATAATATCCACTGTTTGTCCAGGAACATTTACTGTTATTATAGTCATCTTAAAGATGGAAATCCTTGTTTTAATCAGAAATTAAAAGTGACCAAAAATGGTGGAAAACGTGAAAAGCACAAATTGTTAAAAGTTGCAAATTAGAGTGGGCATAACCAGACGTGTAAAGTGTTCAAAATGGTTCAAAGTGCCATTATTGGCTTAAAAGTGGTGGAAAGGGTTTATAATGCTGGAAATGTCTGTAAAATGGAAGAAATGTGCAGAAAAGTCTTTGAAATGTGATGTAAGTGTCAGAAATGGGAGAAATGTGGCAAAAATGCATTAAAAGAAGCAAAAATATGCCAAGAAAAAGTGATGAGAATAGGTTAAAATATGGAAAGTTTGGTGTAGTTGCAGAAAAATGATCAACAACTGAATCAGTTTGTTCAAAAAATATTCTTAGTTTCTTGAACTCCCAGTGTCAGAGTTGAGTGTGACACCTTTGTTTTCTCCTCGTAGGACTTCATCCATCACTTCTCCGTGCTGCTGCCAGGGGCCACCAGGGCCTCCAGGGATGACATCCAGCAGAGCCTGGACCAGCTGGACCTCCGAGCTGATGGATACCAAGTGGGAAAAACCAAGGTATTCACTCGTCTCTTCTTCACACTCTAACCCTAACCCTATGTCCAATAAAATGCTACGATGACGGCTTCCGCTCCAGCTGTTGTTTCATTGTCTATGACGTTAGCCAGCATCTGTTTGATTTGGGTCCTTCCAATTCACACTGGTACAGATGTTGTTCTACACATGACATTGACAACTGGTGGCCCCTAAAGAAAATGCATTAAATTATTCCAAAAACATATAAAATTGTGAAATAATACACTAAATTACTCTAAAATCAGACAAAATTAGGACAGAAATCCTCACAAAACAACAAAATGACTCCAAAAAACTCAAACTGACAGAAAGATACTCAGAAAATGGCCAAAATACACAAAATGGCTCAAAAAACTTTACAAAATTACGGAAAAATACGCAAATATATTCCAAAATCGGACAAGATGATTAAAAAAATACTCCCAAAACACACAAATTACTCCAAAAACACAGGAAAATATACGGAAAATGGCAAAAAAAAAAATACACAAAATGACAGAAAAGTACAGAAACGCACTCACAAAAATATAAAAAGACAACAAATTAAAGACAGAAAAATACACAAAAATGACTGAAAACACACAAAACAACCACTCTGTGATAAAAGTTGCTCATCTGTTGTAAATTTTCATGGTCTGTTTTCATTCTGAATATCAAGATCAACAGAAAATTTGATCTTGAAGCTTGTTGTAAATGCTAATTATTTGTATCCTCATCTTTAAAAAAAACAGCACATTTTAAGGTTGTTTTCTAGGAACACACTTGGTGTGAGTCTGTGACCCACTTTTGGGTCCTGACCCATGAGTTGAGAACATCTGCTCTAACTGAAGTGTGTTTGATAAATGAAAGTGTAGCGGCTCATTATCCCACTGTTCTATATCTGGGTGGAGGACTCAGTCTATCTGTATATATCATTAAAACATCATAACTGGAATTCCATCACTGGCTTTCTGAGGTTTCTGTGTCCTCATGATTGGATCTGAGCTCAGAGGATGTGTGTATAATATATCTGTGTGTGTGTGTGTGTGTGTGTGCTGACTTCATGCTGGCCCCGCCCCCTCAGGTGTTCCTGCGTGAGGCTGAGCGCCAGCGGCTGCAGGCCTCACTCCACCAGGAAGTCCTCCGCCTCATCGTCACGCTGCAGCAGCTCTTCAGAGCGAGACTGGACAGGAAACGGTTCATCAGGATGAGAGAAGCAGCCGTCTGCATCCAGGTAGAAGCAGCATCTTGGTCATTATTATGGAATATTCATCCTTTGGTTTGTTTTTAGGAATTCATATTAAATGGTTGGTTGTAGTTAATGAGGAATCTAATCAAATACACTGTTTTAAAATTCCAGTTGATTTAAAAAATGAATTGAAAAAGTTTCTTAAGAATTAAAGCTGTCGGGATATAGTTTATTATCAGATAAAGACATAGTGTCGGCCTCATCTACTAATAAAAGCAAGAAAGATCTGCATGCGTTCGTGCGTGTAGAGCAAATATCTCCCCGACTCAGTGTCTGTTCGACCTGAAACTTTGTCAACGGGTTCCAAATACCCCAAGTTTGTGCATCTGTTATTTTGGAGTAATTTGGTCATTTCCAAATGTTTATTTTAATTTTATTTCACTTCTGGACGACGCAGAAGTGAAACCTATTCAGCTTTTGACCTCAGTGTGTGAGGGGGCGCTAGCGCACCATCTATATCTATTTCACTGCACAGCTCCTCACAGAGGCGAGCGAGAGTCATGTGAGCAGCCAGAGCCAATCACTACACACACAGCCAAGCAGACACGGACTGTAAACACACGAGTGAGAGAGAGGAAGATAGTTTAGACCGGGGAGGGGGGAGGGGCGTCTGAGCTGCCCCGCTCACACTGATAAACTAGCAAAGCTCTCAAGTCTCACTGGTTGTACCTGATGTGAGTCACTGATGTGCGTGCATGTATACACATCAATCAAAACATGTTAACAAGGACCCAAACAAGTGTTTCATTGAAATTTCAATATCGAAACATCTGAAAAATATTTTAGCGATATTTCAGTGTTTTTTTGCACAAGTGTTGAGTTTACATATGAGAGTTTAGAGTGGTGACGGCTCAGGTTTTTAAATAAATGTTTTTTGAGCAAATTATCTTGGAATTATTGATCTATGAGCACTACATTATGGATATATCTGATTAAAAACACAATAATCTCGTGCATATTTACACTATCTACCTGATTTTATTTGTGTATTTATTATTATTATTATTGTTATTTATTTATTTATTTAACGTCATGAATCCTAAAAATAGAGTCAACAATGTATCTAAAAACTGAGTATGTTTTGCTGCATGTATGATTATAAATGTGACATATATTCATATAAATATATAAAACAGTATTACATTAAAATGTGGTTTTTTGAACAAACAGAGATGGTGGCGTTCTTACCGGTCCATCCCTGAGGAGGAGGGTTATGACCCCCGTGTCCAGATGGGGGCAGCAGTGTGTCTGCAGAGCCATTGGAGAGGCTTCAGGGAGCGTCAGAAGTTGAGACAGTGGAGGGAGGCCGTCCTGGTGCTGCAGAGACGATGGAGGCTGTGGCATTCTCGTCGCTGTGCGGCGGCGTCCGTCATCCAGACGGCCTGGCGCTGTCATAGAGCCAGATCTGCCTACCTACGTCTGTCTGGTTCTGTGGTTCAACTACAGACCCTTAGCAGAGGTTTCCTCATGAGACAGAGGTGAGATTCACTCCTGAACATTGATTTTTAGTGTTTGATGGTGGAAAAGGTGATGAAATGGGATTTTAAAAACCACAGAAATTGGTTAAAAGTTGCAAATTAGAGTGACCAAAAATGAGCAGAAAAAGTGGTAAAAAGGGTTCAAAATGTCACAATTGGAGCAATTAGTTTAAATGGACAAATAATAGGCATGACAAATGGTGAATAATATGGTAAGAAAAAGTGATGAAAATAGGTTAAAATATGGTGTGTTTGGTATAGTTGCAGAAAAAGGATAAAAATAAGCAAAAATGGGCTGAAATTGTTCAAAAAATATTCTGTTTTTTTAAGGAATCTGGTGACCCCCTCCCAGAATTTGGCGACCCAAAATGGGGCCCTGATGCAAAGGTTGAGAACCCCTGGCCTAAAGCATACGGACAACGGAGGGCGATAAACGTCCTATTTCAGTGTGTCTCCAGGATCTCTGTTGTGTAGTTGTTCTCAGTGCACACAGGGGGGCAGACGTCTCCTGCTCAGTAGCTGATCCTCTTCCACAGAGTGTTTAAATGAGCTCCTTTAGTGTTCACTTTTTCAAAAATCACATCTTTGTGTTTCTCAATCTCAGCTGTATTGATGCAGATGTTCATCTTGGAAAAGTTCGTTTTCTTTGTTTGACCTCAGTGGGCGGGGCCTCCGAAATGGGAGGGCGTAACGAGTTAATTCAGCAGCCGGATTTATCAACTGATCATTTGTACGCTGGGATTGGTCAGATACAAATGTTTCATAAAGCACACGTCCTGTCGGTAAAATGAGGTTGCTAAATGAGGACCATAGTGTGTATGGAGTGCTGGAGCGACACACAAGCAAGTGTTTGTTCTTAGTGTAAATGCTCTGAAAATAACCTGTGGCAGTAGAAGACTGTATGATTTGTCTAAAGCGGGTTAAAGACCAGATTACTCTTTGCACACAGCATTGTTCATGGTTTGAGAGGCACCGTGTGACGCAAGCAATCCAACCAGAAGCAGCTCTGTAATCAGCAGAGCGTGTGTGTCTGTCCTTAACTCTTAGATATGTGTCTCTAACGCTGTCCTATTGGTCGACAGCTTCACTCAACTGAAGAAACAAAAAGTAACGGAGGAGAAGGAGCTGCAGGAGGAGCTGCTTCAGCCAAAGAATGGCTGGGTGAGCTTCTTACCAGGAGGGGGGGGGGAGGAGGAGCAGCCGGGGAAAAGCATGGGGCTCGATCTGAGCACATGGGACAACCATGAGCAGCAAGGACAGAGCCATGAACGCACCAATAACCAAGAAGGAGAAGAAGAACGAGCGAAGGAGAATTCCAGCACCGATGCACCGGCCACGCCCACAGCCTCCACCGTGGTGGTGCGTCCGAGGTCACGCACCGCGGAGGAGCCCGGCCAGAAAACCAATCGGTCCAAGAGAGAGAGTCGGCGAATGAGGGAACTGGAACAGGCCAAGTTCAGCCTGGAGCTC
>NC_041046.1:45141456-45171456 GCF_900634775.1 Gouania willdenowi
CACCAAAAGTAATGTTCATCGCTGGTTTTTGATCCATCATCAATGTTGCAGATAACAAATGCAAGACAATTATCAAAAAATAGTGTAGTTTGTAGAGCTTTAAGCTGTATGTGATATTTTAGAAGTATCCAGGTACTTTGAAGTTATTTGGCTTTCATGTCCTCCGTTGGCTTCCATTCTGTCGTCATGGTTACAATCAACAAAAAATTCTAACTGATGATTTCCTGCTGCCATGGTAACAAACAATAAAAACACGAAATTAAACACATCTAAACAGGGCTAACCCCCCCCCCACAAAAAAAAAATAAAAAATAAAATAAAATATCAAGGTGAATTAAAAGCCAAGGAGTAAAAGTGGATTTAAAGCAGGATTTGAAAGTCTTCAGTGCGGGGGCCTGTTAGACGTTGGAGGGTAGCTTAGTCTACAGCAGTGTTTCTCAAATGTGGGTACGTGTACCCCTAGGGATACACAATGGCACTACAGGGGGGACTTGAGGGAGAGAGTAGAAAATTAACAAATAAAGTGTCAGTCTTTGTCCCCCCCAGGCATGAGATGATTGGAAATAATAAAAACTACAGAAATAAATCTATTCAGGAGCCACAAAATCTATTTTTCAACCAATGTTGGGTCACCTGAAGTTTCTGAAAAATATAAATAGCTTTTTGTAATTATTATTCTTTTTTTATTAAAACAACACACAATCTTAAACAACTGTATTTCTGTACTTTCACTTTGTGAACAACTCAGACAGTGACATCTTGGCCCGACGGTGCTCCGCAGCTGGTAAATAAACCAATAAAATAAATGAAATACATTTACACAATGATTCATGTTTTCTTTGTCATTTTTATTTCCTCCTGCGAGCCGAATTGGATTTGGCCCCTGGGCCATGAGTTTGACATGTGGTCTAAATTCTAGATACATTTTTTTTTTTTTTTTAACTTGTCTGCACATGCTGTCAAAGGTCAACACCACAGGAAGTGCAATCATTATGAGACAGCAATGCATATTTTGTTATTGCAATAAAATACATTGATTTATTTTATTGCTTAATTGTGACCATCACCAGCCCTCCCTAAGGAAGGGTAAGAAATCTTTTATTATAGGGAGGATATAAAAAGGGAGAGCAGTGTTACACCTAAGTGGAGGGGGAGGGGGAAGGGGAGGGGAAAGGGAGCAGGGAGGAGAGACTCAAGGTAGGAAATAGAAAAGGTGGGGAAGAATAGATTGTTTTGCAGTGAGGGTGAGATGTGAAGTTGTAGAATATATTGTGCTTATTATGTTGTGTAATCCAGCCAGTATAGTGACAAGTGTGAAGCTTATCTATAATGGTGGTGGCTGTGGACAGGGGGAATGAGTGAGTGGTAGTACCTAAAGCAGGTATTTGGGTAAAAGGGGTTAAATTTAAAGACCGTCTGAGATTCGCGGCAACCGCAATGTGTGACTCATACAATAATGCAAAAATGATTAGTAACATGTCGACTAGAAATACTTGTGTCATTTAATGTTGTACATTTATTCACTTTCTGCTTCATTTTTGCTGCAGTACCATACATGAACTGCTGGGTGCAGTGTCGCTTCACCATTTACATGGTGAAGAAGAATTGCGCAATAGAAGAACCAACCTAAAGTCTCAAAAGTTTGGGACCATTTCACTGAAAACTTATACTAGTACTTATACTAGTATTTTTTAAAGAACAACAACAAAAACGAATTGTATTTTTTCAAATGAATTTGGGAAAACTCCCCCCGTCCCCTGCGAACTCAGGGGCAGATTCACAAAAGGTTTAGTGGTATTAACACGTGTGCAAACGTCACTCCACACGCTAATAAGGAGTACAAAGGGCAGGTGGGCGTGTGAGCTGCGCTTACCAATACGCCATCAATTCATTTAAGGTGTTTCCCTCTAATGAATATGCATAATAGGCAGATCTCCCAGGGGGAGCAAAAATATGGGAGGGGAAAATGCAAATAAGGTTGTGTAGAGAGAGCAAAGCAATTCATGAAATCTGCAACTGTCTGCGGTGATAGTTTTCGTACGGAAAAATAGTATAACTGAGAAGGAGGTGCAAACACACATGCAGAGATCAACGCTGCAGTAAATGTGGACAGAAAACACAGCGGATATTAAGACATTATGTGTGTTTTTGTTATTATTTTTGGTTTCTGCAGTCCTTTTTTGTAATTTTGATGTTTCATCATTTTCAGTCAATTTGTTGGCATTTTGTGTGTCTTTGGAGTCATTTTGTCAACATGTTCTTTTTTACTTATTGTTAGTGTTGTTTGTTGTCATTATGTATGTGTTTATGCATTATGTTGTGTCATTTTCAGTTTTTTTCAATGTTTTATATATTTTTCCATCATTTTGTGTATTTTGTTGGCATTTTGTGTGTTTTTTGAGTCATTAATGAATGATCCGGAAAGGTTTCTTTTATTTTATTTGATGTGATCTTGTTGAACTCTGACGACCAGTTTAATTTACTGTTTTACTTCCAACGTTGTGAGTTTCTCTGTCCACAACTACCATCAAATCCTGACATTTTAGTGCCACTAAATGTGTGTTTGTGTCTCTGTTGTTTAGGTACGATGACGATGCTGTCGCTAATGAAACACGTCGTGGAGGTGTCCTGGTAGTAAGATCCATGTCCGTTTCCAAGCCCAAAGGAGCAGTCGTACGAGAGGTAAACGTGGCCCCTCGTTGGCTTCTATGTGTTCATGTTTTTTGTGTTGAATTAAGTTGTGTACCCGGTCACACACAACTGAACACCGTGTGCTACCGACTGCTGTGAGTGCGGTTCCTAAGCTTGGTCCGCAGCCTTCACACACACTCTTATCACTTGTGGTGAACTCCAGGTCAGCAGGGGGGGCCAAAAAAAGAAAGCCCGAATGGCGCGGACCCGCTCCGACTTCCTCACCCGCGCCCCCACCCTCTCAGTAGGGGCCGATTCAGACGAGGAGGAGGAGTATGATGAAGAGCGCCTCCCCAGCCCCCGTCACCACACCCTGCCCCTGTCCAAGCACAGCTCCACGGAGGGGGGCGTGAGGGAGTCCTGTTTCAGTGACTCAGACATGGTAACAGTCCGGGCGCCATCTCAGACGTTTTTACCTTCACGCCCACGGCGTGGCTAACCCACTCAGATCCTGGATCTGTTCTTCACCTCTGACTCTACTTCACCAACTCACCCTCTATAACACACAGCAGTGTTTATCACAGATGGAACGCTTTTATCACGAAAATATGTTTGTATGTGATGTGAGGGTCACGTTATCAACATTTAGAATATAAACCAATCCAAGCAATAATACAGGAAAGAAGAAAGAGTTTGTGTGCTTTAGTTTTTGGTTCTTTTGGTGGTTTTTGCTTGAAAAAAAAGATGTAAACAGTTGAAATTACTGCTCGAAAGTTGTCGTTTTTTTCATCTCCATCTTAAATAATCTCTTCACGACATTGTCTTAAACGTTTGGTGCATTGCATTGTGGGATGTGGAGTCCTGTAGACCAGTGGTTCTCAACCTTTTCAGGGGAATAAAGGGGAGAGATTTTTGGGGTCCATCCATAAAGTCAGTAAAATGATGGTTTATTGTTCTATGAATCTGTGATAACCACATTTATTTATTCATCTGAATAATATCCACTGTTATCCAGGAACGTTTATTATTATTATTATAGTCATCTTAAAGATGGAAATCATGGTTTTAATCACTAATAAAATGGTTCAAAGTGACAAATTAGAACAATTATTTTAAACTGGCAAATAATGGGCATCCCCGCGACCCTGTCAAACAGGAATAAGTGGGTCTGAAAATGGGTGGATTGATGAAAATAATGATCATGACAAATGGTGAATGTGGTTAAATTAGCAAAAGAAATCATGAAATATGGCGAAAAGAGGTTAAAAGTGACAATAATGGGTCAATATATGTGACATTAGGTGTAAAGGGTTTATAAGTGCTAAACATGTCTGGAAACAACAATAAAATGTTGTCAGAAAAAAGTGACAGAAATGGGAGAAATGTAGCAAAATTGCATTAAAAAGAGCAAAATTATGGCAAGAAAAAGTGATGAAAATAGGTTAAAAATATGGTGAGTTTGGTGGAGTTGCAAAAAAATGGTAATATAAGCTAAAATTGTTCAGAGAATATTTGTTTCTTGAAGGAATATTTCCATGTGAAGCTCAAAAATAAATATTCATCATTGTTTTGCTTCAACTTTCAGTGAAAACATCAGATTTTGTCAAACACAAGAAATCACAGTAAGAATGAAGTGAAACCGCTTCTATGTATCCATCTACAGGACTCCACATCCCATAATGCAATGCTCCAAACTTTTCAGAGAAGAGTGTGTACAGTGGAACAACTTTTTACTTCTTTTTTCAAGCAAATGATCATTGATTTATTGATATGTGAGGCCTACACTAAGTGTTTATCCATGTTTAACATAGTTTCTTTCTTTCTCTCACATGTTTGCATGTCTTTATTCTGTCATCAAATCCTGAAACTCTTTAAAAACTTGTCTCACTTTTCACTTTGTGCTCTCAACAAACTCTTCTGGGAACTTTTCAATGTTTGCTATTGGTTCGGTGTAGTTGTTCACCGGTTGCCAGATTGGTTGGTTTCCTCCTTTTTTAAACCAAATAATAAACCATAGGCCAGTGAACAGCTGTAATAATTATTAATTAAAAACATTAAATGAGTAATTCTTAGAGAATTTGGATGTTTTTAGGCTTCATGGAGGAAATGATCATTTGTATCTGGCAACAGTAAACCTGTGCTCCGTACCAGTGGTAGGAAGGAACCGTCTAATGGTTTCCAGTCATCCTCCGGTCACTATTTTTCTCTGTAACGTGTATCATTATCATTATTTTAACGTGTGATGTGGTTTTGTTTGTGTTGCTTCAGCCTGGAAACACTGAGGAGCAGAAGAAGAAGCTGCACAAAACCATGTCGTCAGGAGATTTGGTCAAATCAGAATCCATGCGCAAGAACTCCCAAGACGGAAGGTTTGACTTTTTGATTTTCTAACATCCAAACTCACCAAAGGCTTTTCTTTGAACTTGTGTGTGTTTTATTTCCTCCATCCTTACTGATATTACTTAAAAAGCTCAATGATTTTACGTTTGGCCAGGGTGCGTAAGATGCGTTTCTGGGGAAAGAACAAGCATTTGGAAAAGAAGACGTCCAGAGAAAAGCTGATCTGTGGCGCGGACTCAGTGGACGGAGATTATGGAGACACTGGATTGTTGCTAGGAGACGGTTTGTGATCATTCTTAATTTTTTTAGGACATCCCGATCACTTCAGTCTCAAAAATTCTGAAATTTGTACCAATTGTTCCGGTAAAATTGCTCAAAAATTTTAATCCGATCAAACAAAAAATTTACTCACTCCACAATCCACACAGTTATAAACAAAACAAATAAATGACTGAAAAATGACTCCAAAAAACACAGTAAAACACTCATAACGGCATATAACAACAAAAAATATTAAGAATGAGAGAAATATAGAGAAAACCACAACATAAATATACAAAATTACAAGAATGTGCAAATGTACACAAAAATGACAACAAAATAACAAAAATACACAAAACAACAACCAAAATACACAAGACAACAAACAAAAATGCACAAAAATGAGAAAAAAAATATTTTTTTCTTCCAGAAAATAGTAAAAAAAGAAGTATGTTGTTGATATTTCCAGAACGTGACCCACGAACCAATGCATATACGTGACTAATCATGTTCAGCAGTAGGTGGAGCTGTATTACTATATCATATTTACCTTTCCTATGTGCTGGAGTTCCTGACACTACACTACATTAGTCATATCTCAAAAATTATTGATCAGATCAAACTAAAAATGTACAGTGTGAATATTGAATAATCATGGAACAATTGGTAGTGATTTCAGTATTTTTGGAGAGGGAAGTGCGTGGGCTATTTGTTGGTTTGATGAAGGAGAGTCACTGAGTGAGAGATGTTCGATTTCCCTTTCAGCAGGACAGGAGAACACGTCTCCACCCTGCAGTCCTGATTCTACACTGGATCAGACGTCTAGAGACTCTAAGGAGAACAAGGAGCCGTCTCCTAAAGTGAAGAGGAAACGCAGCGTAAAGATCAGCAGCGCTGCTCTAGAACCCACCCAGTGGCAGAACGACGCCCTGCAGATCCTCACCTGCACCAACGACTACAGGAGCATGAACGACTTCCTCATGAAGAAGGTAAACCAGGTTTTTGTTACTGTATGTTTTCAACACCTGAACTCATTATTATTATTATTGATCTCATGCTTCAGATCAATGACTTGGACTCTGAGGACGGAAAGAAGGACACCATGGTGGACGTGGTCTTTAAAAAGGCTCTGAAGGAGTTTAGATTAAACATCTTCAACTCTTATTCCACTGCCCTCGCAGTAAGTGTCCCACACTGTAAACTGTAATACTGCTATTGTTTTGGGTTTTTTGTTTTGTGAATTTGAATGTTTTGTGTGTTTTCTTTGTAGTTTGTTGTGGTTTTGGTGCCATTTTGTACATTTTTGTTGTAATTAGGGACTCAGCATGCGCAGCCTAAACTAATGTGAACTTGTTGTTTTTCAAATTTTTCTCTCATTTTGTTTTTTTTGTGCTGTACTGTGATGGTGGAGTAATTTTGTTGATTTTGTACATTTTTTTGGTATGTTTTTGTATGTCTTTAATTGTGGTTTTGGAGTCATTTTATTAACTTTTGTTGTAATTAGGGGACACAGCTATGTTTTACATTTTCTTCCCATTTTTTGTTGTTTTGTGTATTTTATTTGTGTTTTCAATGTGTTTTGTTTTTGTTTTGGAGTCAGTTTGTAATTACCTATTGTTATTTTTTTTTTTTAAATTTTCCTCTAACTTTGTGTTTTTTTTGTTGTCGTTTTGTATACAGTAATTTAATTTACCTCATGAAACACATCTGACTGACAACAACAAAAATGTACAAAAGATACTCCAAAAACACACAACAGCATAAAGCAAAAATATTCAAAAAAAAAGAAATATCTAGAAAACAACAACATGAATATGAAAAATGCACAAAATGAAAAGAAAAAACACAAATATAAAAAAAAAAAACACAAAAATGACTCCAAAATCACAAAATGACAACAAAAATACACAAAAAGATTTCAAAAACACACAAACAACAACCAAAATACACAAAAATTAGAAAAAAATACATAAAACAACCTCAGAATGACACCAGAAACTGACAAAACACAAACAAAATGACGATAAAACAGAAAAACCTTTTAGTTTGTTCCTGTATTAATAATATTGTGACGCTCAGATCAAACAATCACATTCTTTTGATCCTGCTGTGATAAAAGTTTTTGACCTGATGATCTAAAAATCTGGTTTTTCTTGTTGTTTTTTTTCCAGATGGACGACGGTAAGAGCATCCGCTACAAAGACCTGTACGCTCTGTTCGAACACATCCTGGAGAAAACCATGAAGCAGGAGCAGAGGGACTGGAGGGAGTCGCCCGTCAAAGTGTGGGTCAACACCTTCAAAGTGTTCCTGGATGAGTTCATGACGGAGTACAAACCTCTGGACAGCTCCGTCAGCAAGGTGAAGTAAAACTAGCACCAGTGGAGGAAAGAACAGGAAGTCATGATGTCACACACTTTGTTTCTGCAGCAAACGTCAAAACCGGAAAGAAAGAAACGCAGGAAGAAGGACAACGATGTTGTAAGTTATTTATTTTTAGCTAAAAAAAAGTTCATATTTTTATTTTATTTTACAGATGATTTAAGACATGTTTCAAACTGACCCGTTAGCATTAGAGATGCTAACAGAAAGCTATCACAAGAGGAAGGTTATGTTCTATTTGGATATTTATTAAAGACTTGGGATTAATTGAAATTGAACTTTAGTAATTGAGAACATAATTGTAATCGACTTTCAGGGGGAAATAATTATTGTAATTTTATTGTAATTGGAAAAAATGCCGGTCAATGTAATAGTTATTGAGTTTTAATTGAACATGAATAATTTAAGATGTAATTTAATTGAAACATGTAATTGACCCCCACCCTGATTTCATAGGGACACAAAGAAGTGAAACTTTTCTGGTAAATTTCTATGAGAATATTTCAAAATATGAGCTTTTTATGGTAATTATTTATTGAACTTAAGCTTGGGAATTAGGGTTAATTTTAAATAACTGTGTCATATATAAACATAAATATTAGCATCGTATTGAAAATACAAAAAGTTGGAAATTTTCATGGGAATTAACTGGAAATTTTAAAAATTGAAGGTTGGCTCTAAATATAGTAGGAAAAATCTATATTTAGCTTCAACCAAAGTATCACCATTATTTACATAGAGGACATATTATACACAACCTTTTAAAACTGTTCCCTGTGGGTCTAAATGACATATATCTAAACATCACATGAATTAAGGGAGGTTTAAAACCTGGTATAAAACAGCTGTCAAAGCGCTCCGTTTTAGGGGGTGTGTCCCTGGAGTTGCAAAGTCCTCCCCCTCCCCCCACCCCTCTCTTCTGTGTGGTGGCACACACTGGATATGTGGTCCTCAGTCAGAGATACGCAGGACTTCTATTTCATCAACTCAGCACAGAGCAAATACAATGAAACAGGAAGTTAAGCACATACCCAACATTAAACATCCTGTTTCTTTTCAAAATAAAACACTTCAGATCATATTTCAAGTAACTACATCACCAACATGTAAACAAAACCCCAACAACAACAATAAAAGATAAACTTTATCGACAAAGCAATCTGTAAACAGATATAAATTCTAACAATAGATTAATTAAGATCATATGTACATACAGTATATATAACAGGTTGTTTACAAATAAAAAAGAGACAAATCCACAGAGTTCATTCTTCTTCTACTCCTTCATTAGGAACACTGACCTGTTTATCTCTTTGTTGTTGTGTTTATAACACATACGCGTTCTCGTGCGATTGTGTAAATATTGCGAGAACTCCTCGGACGACTGACGTCACGAGACTGGACTGCGCCGTGGCGCGCGCTCAAAACACAACCGGTGGGGATTGTCAAAAACAATGTAAACAACGCGACTTCAAGTGGTCCTGCGCCACCTAGTTGCTCAAAGTTGAAAGATTGAAATTTTTCAAGCGACTTCAAACAACAACTCGCCCGTCCGTCACTGTCTGTAGACTGGATGGATTTATTTCATATTGTGCTGGTAGACTCTCAACTTAAGTGTATTTTTCATAATATTCTCCTTTAAAATGCAGCGTTTCTTTGCAGCTCTAATATTTCACTGGTTTCATCTATAACTGAAATGGTGCGTCTACAGGTGGAGGAACATAACGGACACATCTTTAAGTCGACTCAGTACAGCATCCCCACGTACTGTGAATACTGCTCGTCTCTCATCTGGATGATGGACCGAGCCTGTGTGTGCAAACGTGAGTGTGTTCTATTCTAGAAACATCTTCTGTTAGAAATGTGTTTAATCACACTGATCATTCTATCTTTGTATCTTTTATTTATTCCAGAACCTGATCAATAAATCATATTTATAGATCAGGTTGCTCTTAAGGATGTTGCTGTTTTGCTATGTCATATGTAGAATATACGAGATTACTCCTTATTCAGTCTGGCTTTTATGTAGTGCTTTATTATTTTTATGCTTATAATTTTAGTCTTTGAATTATTTAATATGTTTTATATTTTATTTTATTGTTTTCTGCTTCTCAGCCAATGTTATTTTATGTTTATTTCAGCCACAAATGATTTAAATTCCAAAAGGAAAAAGAAAATCAACCAAAAGCAGCAAAAAGTTCAATTGTAATAGCAGGTTTTAACCCATAGAGGGCATTCATTCTTCTTTTGTATATTTTTCTCTATCATGTTTCTGTCATGTTGTGTATTTTTGTTTTTCTTTGTATCATTTAATATATTTTTTCTCAATTTATCTGTTTTATTTTGTGTGTTTTTGGTGTTATTTCACATATTTTATCTCATTTTATGAATTTTAGTGTCATTTTGTTTGTTTTTATGGTTGTTTTGTATATTGTTCTTTTATTTTGATGTATTTTTGTCATCTTGTGTATTTTATTATTGTTTTGTCTGTTTTTCTCTCACTTTATGTGTTTTTAATGTCATTTAATATATTTTTTTTGTTAGTATTTTTGTTGTTTTGTGCTTTTCTGGTGGTGTTTGTTTTTGTCATTTTGTATATTTTGTTCTTTGTGTCATTAACTATGTTTCCTCTCATTTTGAGTGTTTTTGCTGTCGTTGTGTGTATTTCATATTTTGTTTTTGTTATGTTGTGTATTTTTTTGTTCTTGTATCATTTACAAATGTTTTTTTTTTTTCAATTTATTTGTTTTGTTTTGTATGTTCAGTTTATTTTCTCTCATTTTCTCTTTAATTTGTATAAATGTTTCATGTGTTTTATTGTATTGTGGGTGTTGTAAATAACTGTGTGTATGTGTATTTTTCTGCTGCCTGTCCAGGACTCCCTTTAAAATTAGATTTTTAATTTAATGTATGTGTCAAACACGAGGCCCGGGGGCCAAATCTGGCCCTTCAGAGCATCCAATTCAAAGTTAAAAATATTCGTCAAAATGTTTTAAAAATAATCTAAATCAGTAGAAATGTGCAAATTCAATCAATGTCCACATCCCATGTTTACTTAATTACATAATTACATCACATAATGACAGTCATTTTATATCAATTTTATTTTTTCCCAAGTTCTACAATTTTCCTCAAACTTTTCCACAAAATTATTAAGAATAATTGGTCATAAAATGTTGAAGTGGGCTGATATCTGTCACGTATTATTAGATATTGTGGTTCCTTACATACTTTATGTATCATTTATATCTGGAACACAAACAAGGGCACATTAATGTTCAAACTGCTTGTTTTCTGCTCTTAAAGCTGCGGCCCGCTTCAGATCAAACTGTTCCATGTTTGGCCCCTGGATCTAAAATAAGTTTAATGGCCCTGATCTAATGGGATTTTCCTGTTTTTTTAAAAAAAGAAGAAATTTAAATATTTATGGTGGAATGTGTTGCTGTGCTAAGCCCCGCCTCCAGCCTCTGCTCAAGCCCTAATCAGATTGTTTTCAACTGGACTCATGGGGTCTGCGTCTTTCCTTCTCCTCTGAGCTTTGTGCACACACACACACACACACACACACACACACACACACACAGTGCAGTTTTTGGTCTCCTCCTGTGTTTGACGTTCTGCTGCTACGATGAGACGTCACGGCCTCTCAGTGGAGATCCCCACTGAACCCCCCCTTTCTAATCCGTCCACCTGTGTCTACCCAGTGTGTCGCTACGCCTGCCACAGGAAGTGCTGCCAGAAAACCACCAACAAATGCAGTAAGAAGGTGAGTGGGCCATGTTTGAGCTTCTTCCATCCTCACAATAACAAACTCATGACATTAATCGTGTTAGCGTGAGAATGTGTGGGTAACAGAGAATCCACTGTTCCCCACGCCACTAAAAATAGATCCCAACTATATATATATATATATATATATATATATATAGTTTTTATTTAACTATTGTTTTGTTAGTATTATTTATTTGTTCATGTCATCATTCCAAATGTTGTCCCTTTACCACATTCACACACTAGACGTCACAGTTAGTTACTTGTACGTACTTCCTGGGGTCCATAAAAAAAAAACAATTATAGAACATAAGAACAGAAAAATTATACAGAAACATGACATAAAAAAGTACAACATCAAGACATTTTTATTACACCAACAAATACATGAATAAATACATGCTTTATACATTAAAATGTGATTTTAAATATGTGTAAAGTTGACATGTCTTTCAGGTCTTTTGGAAATTTGTTCCATAAATGAAAATTTACACAGACCATGAATGCTTTGATCATCTATATTTATTAATCGTTTTTTATATTCTTTTCACATGTTAAAATTCTTCACATTAGAAAAACAAAATTTAAATGTACTTTGTATAAACAGTGCTGAAGTGGATTTTAACTGTATATTGCACTAAAACTGGCATAACCCATCTCTTATTTTGTAAGTGAATATACACACCTTTGACAAAACAGCATTTTTACCTCATATCACACAGAAATTAATGCTTCAATAATTATGTTTTTTTGCGTTATGTTGTGTCTTCAGTGTTTGTTCAGCTTAGTTGTGAATAAATGAAATTTCAAAAATCTCTATGCTTCAAAGTAAAATTGCAGTTTTTTGGAATGGAATCTGGTATTCTGAAGAAAACACAATATAATGTTTCCCTGGCTGGAAAAACTCATCTAACAGCAAATTAAAACTGTATATATAAGTACATTTTATTTATATAGTGCTTTTCACACATAAAATCACAAAGTGCTGTACAACCATACATTCTTAATATTGATTACCTATAAAACTGACAAAACTGACCTGTTATCATAGAGATGCTAACAGAAAGCTAACACAAGAGGAAGGTTACGTTTTATGAGGTTATTTATTAAAGGCACAGTAGTTGTGATTAATTGAATTTGAACTTTGGTAACTGAGAATGTAATTGTAATTGACTTTCAGGGGGAAAAATAATTGTGATTTTAATTGTAATTTTAAAAAATGGCTGTCGGACAATGTAATCATTACAACTGAGTTGTAATTCAACATAATTGAAGTCATAATTGTAATTGAAAAATGTAATATGACCCTAACCCTGATCAGTCCTTTGTATCCCCATTGCCTTTGTTTTAATTATCAGGATTTGCATGTACATTTTAAAGAAAACATTTTGGGGACAGATCATAGGTGGAGTTTGAGATTCTTGCCAAGGACGACAAAGGAAAAAAAAAGGGGTTACATTTTTTTATTTATTTTTTTTTATTTTTACAAACATTTTTCTTATTCATTTGTTCTTTTGTCTTTTTTTTCTTTATAAAAGTTTTTTCCCTCATTAAAATAAGAAAAGGAGAGAGAGAATGTTTTAAATCATCATGGGGTTTATATTGTTCTAACGTTTGGTTTTCCTCTTAAACCACTGGAGGATTCTTTTCCGTAGTGGTTTCTTTTTAGCGTGTCTGGACCGCTCTTCTTCTAATTCCACATCTTTGGCTTTCAGTTGGTTCTGTGCTTCGACCAGGGCGTTCTCTAGCAGGGTCACCTTTTCTTTCACCTGCTCCTCCAGACTGCAGTAGGCCTGCTCCTTTGATTTCACCATTTCTAACATGTTGGCGTTCACCTCCAACAGTTGCTCGTGTTGATCACTTTGACTTTTTAATTTCTCCTGCGCCTGCCTGAGATCAGCCCTCAAAACGTCGTTTTCAATGTTCTGCTCACGCACGAGGAGATCCTTCACATTCAGCTCTTTGTCTTTGATGATGATGTTCTTCTGAGCTTCTGATATTGTTGTTTCCTGGTGCTGAAGCTTTCTGGTTTGCTCCTCTACTTGTTTTTTGGTCTGATCCAGTGAGTGTTTGAGATTGAAGATCTGCTGATTCTGACGCTGAAGGAGGAAGGTGGTTTCCCGCTGCCACTTCAGCATCTTCCTCTGGTTAGACTCACCTCGGCGTACCTCTTGTTTCCATTGGTCCAGGCTAAGCGTGAGCTTGGAGATTTCCTCCTCCTTCATTTGAACCATGGAATCTGATTCTGTTTCCTCCTTCATCAACATCGTTCGTTCCTCTTCCCATTGTTCTTTCTGCTCATGGAACTCCTTTTTGGAAACATCCAGAGCCAGTTTGAGGTGTTCCAGGTCCCTGTCTAGTAATTCCATCTGGTACCTTGTAAAGGATGCCTTTTGTGTCATCTCTTCACATGTGATACACCCTGGTGGTGCTTGGTCAGGTACCAGTGTACAGTCTGGTTCAGAGGGACTCACTGGTACGGTAACTGGTGGATGGTTGACTTGTTCATCATCACCCTTGTCTCCAGGAGATGATGGTGGGTCTCTCTTCATCTTCTGCATCTTAACCTTCTTCCTACGAGTTTGCTTTGATTGTTGGAATGACGCCCCTCTGAATTTGTTAAATACGGGCTCAGAATCCACAAAGTCACCAAAAGTAATGTTCATCGCTGGTTTTTGATCCATCATCAATGTTGCAGATAACAAATGCAAGACAATTATCAAAAAATAGTGGTTTGTAGAGCTTTAAGCTGTATGTGATATTTTAGAAGTATCCAGGTACTTTGAAGTTATTTGGCTTTCATGTCCTCCGTTGGCTTCCATTCTGTCGTCATGGTTACAATCAACAAAAAATTCTAACTGATGATTTCCTGCTGCCATGGTAACAAACAATAAAAACATGAAATTAAACACATCTAAACAGGGCTAACCCCCCCCCCCTCCCCCCCAAAAAAAATAAAAAAATAAAATAAAATATCAAGGTGAATTAAAAGCCAAGGAGTAAAAGTGGATTTAAAGCAGGATTTGAAAGTCTTCAGTGCGGGGGCCTGTTAGACGTTGGAGGGTAGCTTAGTCTACAGCAGTGTTTCTCAAATGTGGGTACGTGTACCCCTAGGGATACACAATGGCACTGAGGGAGAGAGTAGAAAATTAACAAATAAAGTGTCAGTCTTTGTCCCCCCCCAGGCATGAGATGATTGGAAATAATAAAAACTACAGAAATAAATCTATTCAGGAGCCACAAAATCTATTTTTCAACCAATGTTGGGTCACCTGAAGTTTCTGAAAAATATAAATAGCTTTTTGTAATTATTATTCTTTTTTTATTAAAACAACACACAATCTTAAACAACTGTATTTCTGTACTTTCACTTTGTGAACAACTCAGACAGTGACATCTTGGCCCGACGGTGCTCCGCAGCTGGTAAATAAACCAATAAAATAAATGAAATACATTTACACAATGATTCATGTTTTCTTTGTAATTTTTACTTCCTCCTGCGAGCCGAATTGGATTTGGCCCCTGGGCCATGAGTTTGACATGTGGTCTAAATTCTAGATACATTTTTTTTTTTTTTTTAACTTGTCTGCACATGCTGTCAAAGGTCAACACCACAGGAAGTGCAATCATTATGAGACAGCAATGCATATTTTGTTATTGCAATAAAATACATTGATTTATTTTATTGCTTAATTGTGACCATCACCAGCCCTCCCTAAGGAAGGGTAAGAAATCTTTAATTATAGGGAGGATATAAAAAGGGAGAGCAGTGTTACACCTAAGTGGAGGGGGAGGGGGAAGGGGAGGGGAAAGGGAGCAGGGAGGAGAGACTCAAGGTTGGAAATAGAAAAGGTGGGGAAGAATAGATTGTTTTGCAGTGAGGGTGAGATGTGAAGTTGTAGAATATATTGTGCTTATTATGTTGTGTAATCCAGCCAGTATAGTGACAAGTGTGAAGCTTAGCTATAATGATGGTGGCTGTGGACAGGGGGAATGAGTGAGTGGTAGTACCTAAAGCAGGTATTTGGGTAAAAGGGGTTAAATTTAAAGACCGTCTGAGATTCGCGGCAACCGCAATGTGTGACTCATACAATAATGCAAAAATGATTAGTAACATGTCGACTAGAAATACTTGTGTCATTTAATGTTGTAAATTTATTCCGGCGGTCACTTTCTGCTTCATTTTTGCTGCAGTACCATACATGAACTGCTGGGTGCAGTGTCGCTTCACCATTTACATGGTGAAGAAGAATTGCGCAATAGAAGAACCAACCTAAAGTCTCAAAAGTTTGGGACCATTTCACTGAAAACTTATACTAGTATTTTTTAAAGAACAACAACAAAAACGAATTGTATTTTTTCAAATGAATTTGGGAAAACTCCCCCCGTCCCCTGCAAACTCAGGGGCAGATTCACAAAAGGTTTAGTGGTATTAACACGTGTGCAAACGTCACTCCACACGCTAATAAGGAGTACAAAGGGCAGGTGGGCGTGTGAGCTGCGCTTACCAATACGCCCTCAATTCATTTAAGGTGTTTCCCTCTAATGAATATGCATAATAGGCAGATCTCCCAGGGGGAGCAAAAATATGGGAGGGGAAAATGCAAATAAGGTTGTGTAGAGAGAGCAAAGCAATTCATGAAATCTGCACCTGTCTGCGGTGATAGTTTTCATACGGAAAAATAGTATAACTGAGAAGGAGGTGCAAACACACATGCAGAGATCAACGCTGCAGTAAATGTGGACAGAAAACACAGCGAATATTAAATGACGAACAAAGTTAGAAGTTGTTGCTTCTCCGTCCGTGATCCTAAGCACATATTTTGCATACTGTAACTTGTTTTTTATTGATTACCTCATATTTTTTGTACCCTAACAAAATTATTTTAGGTATAATTTTGCCGCAGACGCTTTTATTAACGGTTCTTCTTCATCCTGTTGTCCTGCAATTTCATTGGTTGAATGCTGTCTTAAAAACCATGTCTGCCTTATTTGATTGGCTTTTTGGCTGACACCGTCTCGCTGACTTACATCACGTGTTTAATCCTTTGTGTTTGTTTCTCTTTTTTATAGTTTGATCCAGAACTTTCCTCCAGACAGTTCGGGGTGGAGGTTTCACGTCTGACCAACGATGAGAGGACGGTTCCACTCGTCGCTGAGAAACTCATCAACTACATCGAGATGCATGGCCTGTACACGGAGGGAATCTACAGGAAGTCTGGCTCCACCAATAAGATCAAAGAACTGAAGCAGGGGCTGGACACAGGTGTGTGTGTGTGTGTGTGTGTGTGTGTGTGTGTGCGTGGAGGCTAAAGGATGCTTCCTGTGCAGATGTGAACAGCATCAACCTGGACGACTACAACATCCACGTCATCGGGAGCGTCTTCAAGCAGTGGCTGAGGGAACTGCCCAACCCCCTGATGACCTTTGAACTCTACGAGGAGTTCATCCGCGCCACAGGTGAGACGCTAGGCCCCGCCCCCATCAGTGTAGCACGCTGCAGCTTTAGATTGAACGTTTAAAGGGTGAATTTAGAGCAGTTTGGTTAATCTGTGAGTTAATCTGAGCCTTTAAGAGGATTTCTGAACAGACTGTTTTCTATTGTTTACAAACCTCGTGTTTAGGTCTAACCTGAGCTGATGATGCTGTTGTTTTGTGTGTTCTTAGTGTCATTTAGTATATCGTTTTGTGTGTTACTTTATATACTGTATATCGTGTTTTTTTTATTTTTGTGTATTTTTTGTTGTTCTTTGTATCATTTACTTAATTTTTTTGGTCATTTTATCTATTTTTGTGTTGTTTTGTGCGTTTCTTGTGTTATTTAGCATATTTTCTCTCATTTTGTGTCTTTGTCATTTGTTTGTTTTTGTGGTTGCTCTGTATATCCTACTGTAATTGTTTTGTGTTTTTGTAGTAATTTTGCGTATTTCCATTCATTGTTTTCTTTCATTTTGTAAATTTCTGGTGTTTAGTACATTTTTTCTCATTTTGTTTGTCTTTATGGTTGTTTTGTACGTTTTTATGTTTATGTATTTTTATTGTAATCTTGTGTATTTCCTTTTCATTGTGTGTGTTTTCCTCTAATTTCCTCTGTTTTTGCCATTGTTTGTCTATTTTAGATTTATGATTTTAGATCTTTGAAGGACACAGAAGACTTTAGAAGCTTTAAAAAGTTTTAAAAAGCTCTTGTATCATCTTTTAAATGTGCAGAGAAAGTGTTTGAGCTAGCTATTAATGTAACCTACACAGATCTGCACTAACAATTGATCAGTTTGACTTATTTAATGAAAAGTCATCAGTGTTAATAATGCTTAAAATGTAAACATTAAGAGATTAAACTTCAGACCTGCCAGTGGTCTCCATCCTTCATCCTATACATGTTTTATATATATCACTACCATCAGAGTGATTGAAAACGCTCTGGATTATCATTGAATTATTAGGAATTAAAAATGAGTGAACATGGAACAGCTGATCAGCTGTCATATTAACCCAGCTGAAGAGGCAGATATGATCAATAACTGAGCAATGATGGAACGACTTCACTCTTTAAAAAGTTACTGTTTTTTAGGCTGAAACAATCACAATGTGTGTGTGTGTGTGTGTGTGTGTGTGCGTGCGTGCGTGCGTGTGTGTGTGTGTGTGTGTGTGTGTAGGTTTGCAGGACAAAAAGGAGACGATCAGAGGAGTGTATTCAGTGATTGACCAGCTCAGCAGAACTCATCTCAACACTTTGGAGCGTCTCATATTTCATCTGGTCAGGTAACCTGTGTGTGTGTGTGTGTGTGTGTGTGCGCGCGCGCCTGTGCGTGTGTGCGCGTGTGTGTCTCATGTGTCGTCTCTGGGTCTAAAGCTGATTTTTTTGCCCTCAGAATCGCCTTGCAGGAGGACACCAACAGAATGTCGGCTAACGCGTTAGCAATAGTCTTTGCTCCGTGCATCCTTCGCTGCCCCGACACCATCGACCCCCTGCAGAGCGTTCAGGACATCAGTAAAACCACGGCGTAAGAACACGCCCACCACCTAGACTAAAACACAAACGACAGTCCAAGAGTAACAAACATTTACACATGAGCCACTGGAGACCCTTGCTCTAATTATGTGTAAAAGCATTGTCAAAATAACAACAAAAAACACACAAAACAACTAATATATACAGATTGATGGAAAAAAAAAAACAAATAAATAAATGACCAGAAACACAAACCCTGCAAAAATGCACAAAATGACTCCAAACACACACAAAGTCAAAGAATAATTCTCATGTTTTTTGTAATAAATACCTTTAATATTATTGACATATGATGCCCTTGTTGTGTCTTTATCATCCACAGCAGCTTTAATGGATTTTAGAACATGTACATAAATGAATAAACTGGATAAAATGATAGTAAATAACATCTGTAGGAGGTAAAAGGATTAAATCCCACTTTTCTAATGCAGATGTGTGGAGCTGATCATCTGTGAGCAGATGAACAAGTACAGGATACGACTGAAGGACATCAGCACTCTGGAGTTTGCAGAGAATAAAGCCAAGTGTAAACTGACCCTCATCAGACGCTCAATGGTGAGTATAATAAATATATAATAATAATAAACCAAACCAGTGCATAATAACTCTAGTAATAGAAACTAATAACTGACTTATCACCACACGTGGGATTTTAGCTCCAGGTTTAAAAAAAAAAAACATAACTTTTTTGTCATGGATTTCTAACAAACTTTTATTATTCAGTATGGATGTACCGATACCGATACCGATACCACACCAATATACTGGTACTTTTGCAGAAAATGTTTTTAAATGTCAATAATTTTTGTCATTTTTAAATGTAATTTTTATTCTAATATATAATATACATAAAGTCAGTCTCACACACAGTAAAAATGTGTTACGCAAAATAAATTGTCATGATTAACTAGTTTATCACAAGATAAATTACAATAACAATGTTTCTTTTTTATTTGAAAGATTATTTTATAAAAATTTACTGTTGAAGCGTTTTAAATAAAACCTAGAAAATTGGCCCAGGTTTACATGTGTGTGTTTGAATGAAATGTAAGAAATCTTGTTTTATTTATTTAGTTATAAAACGCTCACTCGTCGCCTGTAAATCAGTGTAAAAAGTTAAAGTTTATCTGATTTTTCTTCTCTGTGATTTTACTCAAAGCCTCCATGGGCAGCGAAGAAGGTAACGTGTGTGCGTGCATGTGTGTGTGTGCGTGCGCATGCACTGGAGCCGCTGCACGTGCTCCAGTGTTTAAACCACGTGTCAAACTCGAGGTCCAGAGGCAAAATCCGGCCCTTTAGATCATCCAATTCAGTTAAACTGACAGCGGAAACACGAGTCATTATTGAAGTAGAAATCTTTGCCCCCAAATATACAAATTTAATATGTAATATTTGCAGAGGCGTTTGTGCCTATGTTGCACCACTGCAGTCTTATTTTATTAAAAATTGTGGAAATAGATTTTTTTCTGAATTAAAAGCATTTTCCCACAAAACATTTCTAAATTACAAAAAATTGTTACAAAATCAAGGATTTTTGAAGTGTTGATCTTGCCTGGAGCGTATGTTTGTGTGTGCGCGCGCGTGCATATTTTTGTTGGTGTGTATGTGCGTGCGTACGTTTGTGTGCACCCACGAGTGTTTTTTTTGTGCGCGCATGTTTGTGTGAACCCACGAGTGCTCATTTGTGTGCGTGTTTGTCTGTGTGTGTTTGTGCGCGTTTGTGTGTGCCCACGTTTGTGTGTGCGTGTGTTTGTGTATGCCCAAGAGTGTTTGTTTGTGTGCGCGTGCATATTTTTGTTTGTGTGTATGTGCGTGCGCGCGTTTGTGTGCACGTACGCGTGATTGTTTGTGTGCGTGTGTTTATGTGCGCCAACGAGTGTTTGTGTGTGTGCGCACGCTTGTGTTTGTGTGCGCCCACGAGTGTTCATTTGTGCGCGTGTTCACGTGTTTGTCTGTGTGTGCGTATGTTTGTGTGTGCCCACAAATGTGTGTGCGCGCGTGTCTGTGTTTGCGTGTGTTTTTGTGGAGCCAGCCACGAGTGTTTGTTTGTGGGCGTGCGTACGCGTGCATATTTTTGTTTGTGTGTGCATGTGCGTGTGCGCGCGTTTGTGTATGATTGCGTATGTTTGTGTTGGTGCGTGTGCGTGCGCGCATTTGTGTGCACGTGCATATTTTTGTTTGTGTGCGCCCACAAGTGTGTGTGTGTGTGTATGTGTGTGCGCGCGCGTGTGTGCGTGTTCTTAATCACTTATATATAGATTATACATGGAAGTGCAAAACAGGGCACATTAATGTTGAATTTGCTCTTTTTTCAACTTATTACCTGTGGCCCACTTAAGGTCAAACTGGTCTGTATTTGGCCCCTGAACTAAAATGAGTTTGACACCCCTGGTTTAAATAAAGTTTTTCTCCCACAGGGTAAAGGCCGCATGCAGCGTCTGACCTACCACGCCCCGTCCCCCCCCCTCAGCCCACGGCTGCAGCCTATAGCGGCGGTGCCGGACATGCTGACGATGGGGAAGAGCGGCGTGGAGGAGGATGAAGACACCGTGGAGCCGTTCATCGATGTTCCAGAACAGCAGCAGGCCGCCATGCAGCAGGAGGAGCGGGTTCTCACGGAGCGGATAGAAGACATGCAGAAGAAAAAGTACGTGGATCACCATTAGCTCTTCATATTTATCGCTAACGCTGGTTTTAATGACGTGTGCAGGGAGGAGCTGACCTTTGAGTTCCTGTCTCTGGAGCCACGAGCATCAGACGATGAGACGCTGGAGTCTGAGGCATCCATAGGAACAGCTGATAGTTCAGAGAACCTCAACGTGGACTCAGAGGAAACCATCTCTGACCTCTCAGGTACCAACATTAGTCATTAACCCATTCAGTCATAAATCACCTGTAGTGTTAGTGATACGGTTATTTATGGAGGACTTAAGGATCCTCCACTGGTTTTACAAAATGTTCTTATTAGTAGATCTATGTCTAATAAAACGTTATTGTTCACCATATTCATTTTATTAACTTTTAAAAATAGGACTACTTTACAGTTTTAGAGCCTGTGTTCCTCCATCTTGAAATCATGTGATTGATGATGTCACACGGCCCCACTGCCTGTAAACATCCCATTGTTTTCTATTGGAATGAAACATTCAGCCTGATTTTTACATCATTTAGTAGATTTTTCCAGACAAAATGAAAACTCAAAATTAAAAAAATGCAAACAATATTACAGAAAAATACAGAAAAGGTCGACAAAAACCCACCAAAAACAGTTAAAACAGTGCGTGTGAGCGTGTTGTTTTTCTGTAAAAATGGCAACTTGTGCTGCTTTTGTTGCCCTAAAAAACAGTAAAAGTTAAAGATTTCAATGTAAACCTTTGACCCGAAAAACCCCTGTGACCACAGGGGGCGACAGTTCCAACTCTGCTGTTTGGTAGCAGACAATGAAGCAGAGAAAAAGAGCTCTCCTAAGCGACCTTTACGATCCTTTAAACAGTGCTCTGACACGCTCTGGTGGCTGAAGTTAGCTCTGCTTCATTCATAAAATGAGTCAATAAAAATGATGGGTTGTTGAACGGTTTGATTATTTTGTTGCTAAGTAGCATTAGCTTCTGATAGCATCGCCTCAACAGCTAGCAGGTTATTTTCTCTGTGAAACATGTTTAAAACAAGGCAGAGAAATACGTGTAATTCTGTCTGAAACAACAAATTCCCTCAGTTTAGGTTTGTTGATTTAATAGCATATAGAAATAAATCTGGACGTGTTTCAGCATAAAGTCACATGGAACTTCTTTAAGATGTTTGAATAGATTTTATTTATTTTTTTAAATGTACCTAAAAACTTGAATTATTTTGGGGTTGGACACGCCCCTAACAGATCATTATCACAGTCAAAGAATGTCAAATTAAAGTTTTTAAGTTGGATTTAAATGATTTTTTTTTTATTCTGAAACTTGGGGGGTGTTATGCACCCGTCTAGGAGGTAAGTACATAACTATATTATGCCGGAAGTAATTTGTCCCCAGTCCCCAAATAAATGATTTAAACGACAGACGTAAGGTATATTTACAGTTTATAGTGTTCAACAATATGGTACAAAACAATAAAGCACAAAAATAGGATCACAACTAAGGACCAGTCTAACACTCATGTTTTCTAGAGATCCAGAGAAATCACAGACAGACAAAACAACAGCAGAGAAACTGAATAAAGTCACTATTCGAACCAAAAGATCTCAGTCTTTGGAGGCTGGGAACAACGCGGTGTGCTGCTGTCAGAGGTTCCCACCGAAGTCAGCTGCCTTTTATAGGTGGAGGATCAATCAGTGCAGCTTGTCTCCTCCAATCAGACAGCAACACCTGGCACACGAAGATCCACTCACAGCACTCACTCTGGAAAAATACAAGAGACAGACAAAGATCCACACGACGACAGAGCACTCACTCTCCTCCAAAACAGAATACCAGCTACAAACAGCTCTCATTACGGCCACAGTCGTAACAGGGGGAAACATTTTTCAGAGCAGGGGTGTCAAACTATTTTAGTTCAGGGGCCAAATATGATATAGTTTGATCTTAAGTCACAGGTTATAAGTGTATAAGTTAATTGTTTAAACTTCTAGGTGTAAAATAAATATAAAATGTGTAAGAAAGGCACCAATAATACCAGATATCCTGTTGGATCTTCACTTTCAATTTTGATGTAATTTGGGGAAAGTTTGGGGAACAATTTGAAGCAAGGATTTTGGAAAAAATTATAAGCATGTGGAAAATGTGATTTCTGCTAATATTAAATGTATTAATGTAGAGATATCTATAGCTGAGATATTTACAACTGAATTCACAAAAATTCATTGTTTCTCTGACTTTTTTGCTTTTTGCTGTGGGCCCAATTAGATGCTCTAAAGGGGTCAGATTTGGCCCCCAGGCCTTGAGTTTGACACGTGTGTGTTAGGGGATGAGGGGGAGGAGCCAAAGCATTAACTTTCCCTTCTTATGAAACGTGAAAAAGACTTAAACCTTAAACGTGTGTGTGTGTGTGTGTGTGTGTGTGTGTGTGTGTGTGTGTGTGTGTGTGTGTGTGTGTGTGTCAGGAACGTTGTGGAGCTCTCCCTGGTGTCAGAGGTCAGACGGTAAGCGGCGGCGAGGCTTCCGTCATCAGCCTGACTCCCTGGACTCTGTGGACTCGTGCTCCAGCATCTCCTCGTTCTCCTCTTCTTCGCACTTCACTCCATCATCCTCATCATCATTGGCCAGCAACCGCCGCTTCTACCCACCATCCAAGTCTCTGAGCGCCAGCCAATCACAGGCCTCGCAGTACGACAGCTCAGACCTGAGTCCACTGGGGGGGGAGCAGCAGGAGGGCCCGTGGGACGAAAGGCCGCGGTTCTTAAGCAGAGGGACCTACAACCCAGAGAAGGGCAAACAGAGGCTGAGAGGAGGGCGAGCTTCAAGAAGAGAAGGTGGAGAACCTCCAGACTTACCGCCACACGCCGTTTTATACGGAAACAACGAGTTCATGGTATGAAGGACACTGGGAGATCTCAAACCCCCCCTGAGCACTTTTGCTTTCCCTTATTTACTGAAGTCTTCCCCCAAAGTGCCGTGTACAGTGTTAGCGCCTCCAGCAGGGGGCGGGGCTACATCACGCCTCCTCTTCCTGTGGACCAAACTGACTCTCAGTGCCTTGGCAGCTTTTATCAGAGGACACACACACACACACACACACACACACACACACACACACACACACACACACACACACACACACACACACACACACACTCAACTGATCCCAAAGACTGGGAAAAGGGAATGTTGCATTGCATGCTGGGAGAATCTCTGCATCAGGGAACGTTTGCGTGCTGGATGCTAAAGCAGAGAGCTAAAGCTAAAGCTAAAGCAGAAACACAGAGAACTTGAAGCTCAGAGTTGTTGTTGTCGCTGCTTTGTGAGTTTACAGAACATAACAATGGATGTTTTTCTAATTTAAAATGTTTAAAGGCACAGAACTCCTCCGTAGCATTGAATAATAGAGCGTAACCATCAGTGTAAGCAGCTTATTTAAAGTTTAAAGTCATTTTACACAGGTTACAACAACACAGGCTGGTGGTTATGTCAAGTATTTATCTTTGGATGGAGCTGAAGAGCAGAAAAACAACCACTCTGTGTGTTTTGTTTCTGATCTGTTTTGTTTTCCATCGACGGGACCAACGTCAGCCCAGCATGGACCTCCTGCTCCACCAACAATGAGTGTCTACAGTCCGACTGGTAGCCTCCTGTTTCCACTGTTTGCTCAATAGCAACAAAATGCATAAACTCATCCCGTCGTCTGTCGTTAATATAGAGAAAGATGGTTTCTATGGAGAGTACCACTCATTTACAGCAAAAACTGCTTCATTTGATCATGTCCGACATCAGAGGAATCACTTTAAATTCAAAAGATTAAAGTTATTTTCACTTGAAACTGAATTTTCCCTTAATTTTAGTTTGACTCGTATGACGTAAACCAGAAAAAATGAACACCCAAAAGTACAGAATTACAAAAGAACTACAGAAAAATACACACAAGGATGAAGAAAATACATCAAAAATAAATAAAAAATAATAATTTACAAATCAACAACAAAAGAAATAGCTAAAATTACTCATCCCTCAAAACAAAAAATAAAATTAAAAGCAAAAAAAAAAAACACCCAAAAACAGCAATAAAACACAGGAAAATACACAGAAACCAACTCTGTCCTGTATTCATGCTCTGATTGGTCAATATTATAAATGATGACATGAATGTTCGTAACTTTGCCCTCAGATCAGATATAATCACATTTTTGTGTCTATATAATGATAAAAGATGCCAGTCTCTGCTCTACATCATGTCGTCCATTATTAATGTTTCTGTCTCTTTGAATCAAACATGTTTCCTTTTTTCTTGCACCTATGACATGGTTTTCCACACTAGCCCCGCCCATTCCTTGTGTATTTGACGTCTCAATCATTCCTGTCTTATTTCTTGAAGATATTATATTTATGATATTTGTACTGAAAGTTCAATAATCGTGAAACTTTAAAGTCAAAAAGTTTCATTTTCTAAACAAAAGCACATTTTCTGAAATAATGCAATTTTATTCACACAATTATTTTCTCATAATACTCTAGATATGTTTGTTATTTTAGTTTTAGTGAATTGTTGTGTTTGTTTGAACATGGAGGTGTAAACAGATAAAGATACGTCACTGAGGGGGTTGAAAAGGTGTCGCTGACGCAGAAGCCCCGCCTCCTCAGACCTCCTCCAGTTTGTTCCTCCTTCAGATCAAACACAGGTGCTGATGTTGGAGATGTAACAGACCTTTTCCTCTACCATCAGCCTGTCAATGTGGACCCAACTCAGGTAAAAACACACTTTTTATCAAAGATTTTAAGTAAAAAATGTTTGATAAAAGTAGACAGAATGGACCTTTATTCATCACACAGTGAGGGAATGTGATGAATAGAAAAGCTGTGTAGTTACTATTTAATTTAATTATACTGTAGATAATGAGACTATGTATGATCATACTGCTCACACACACACACACACACACACAGTCCTGGATTTTTGGCTGAGCTCGTTGTGTAACGTGTGTTATGTAAGAGCTGAAAAAAGCAGAATCGTTTTAATAAAGATGTAGATTTAATTAAAAAGAAAATTTGGTATGTTAAGGTAGTTCATGCAATTGATTAGCGATGTAAGAGCTGAATATTAATAGATGAGATATGGACAACTAGTGGTCCTCAAAACAAAAACGCACAAAACACCACCACTAAATAAAATGACCACAAAACACACTGAACAACAACAAAAAGACTAAAAGAACACACACACAAAACAAAATGACAAAAATTATTAAATAATCACACAAAACATAAAAATGACAAACTGCAGCAGAAACGCTAATAAAAACTCAAAATATTCACAAAATGACTCCATAAACACATTAAAAAATAACAAACTCTTTGATAGTTATTGTAAAAAGTTCCAGATGTCTGATTCTAGAGAAAGATCTGAACATTATACTATACCATTTAAAATCTCTAATAAATAGAAGAAAAAAAGAATGAACATTAAGTTTAAACTCCAAATAAAGTCTTACTCCAACACGTGCACAGCTGTCTTTATTCTTGAATTTGTTGAAGTTAAGTGAGTTAAAAGAGTAAACATCTCTTATGCAAGAGCTGTTCAGGATAAATACCGTCGATACATTTGAATAAAAATAATTAGACTAAATGAAAATCACCTCGCACAGACTTGGAAGAGGACGAGTTTATGTAAACATAATAATAATAGATTTAATTTATAATGCACTTTTCATTCCAAGGAATCTCAAAGTGCTACAAATAAAAACACAATAAAACTACACAGCGTTAGGAAAAAGCATGAAATACAAGTTTTCTACTGTGCTTCAAACAAATGTAATGTTCTTAAAGTAATGAGTAGAAACAAGGAACAATACACAGAGTTCAGTGTTTTAGAAAAGGAAACGTAGCAACACAGGCTCATTTATTAACAAATAGCTGCACAACATGTGCTACTTTAGTCTTTTTCTCCTCTAAGGGACAGCACGTGTGAGTGAGTTCTGTATTGTGGCTTGTTTAGGATTAGAACTCACTCAGAAATCCATCTAACTGTTTTTTAGGCTGTTCTGAGAATTGGCAAAAACAGCAACACCTAAAACACGTATTTTAATACAAAATTAGCTATAAAATAAAAATATATCGCTATGCAGATATATGCACGCTTCACTTCCACGTTTGAGTGAAGACCATGAAAGAACTTCTGGTTCCTAACCCTACTGTATTAAGACAAATAACTATAGTTTTCATATTAATCTAACATAACTCAACAACAACAGTAAATGGCAGAGGACGTCTTATATATTTGTATAAACTACTGTCCTTTCACTGACAAACACTTTTTCTCATTTATTCAGAGTTGCTCCTCTTGCTTTATGTTTAGCTAGGTGCTAATGCTACTTTAATAGCTACAGCTACATTTTAATAGCATTTCTTACCTTGTATAAAACTTAATGTCCTGTTCTGAAGCTGTAAACCGTTGTTGCTGATGGTCATCTCCTCAATAACAGGGCTTAGTCTTTAATGCACCAGGAGCAGCAGAAGAGCAGTAGTCGTGGTCAGGACATGGTACATCCATTTCCTCCTTGGGTTCCTCAGAGGGAAAGTCTAGTCGCTCTATTCGCTCCCAGACACCAGGACGAGGGGCAGAAAGGGAGTAATTATTCTATTCAAAAAGAACAGGAACCGCTCCACCGATGCCCTGGTGCATTTGATCTCTCCTTCATGTCAGGGTTAGGGGTTAGGGGTTATCTCTCTGGATGTGGATGATCCACCTTGTCATCCTCTTGTGGGAACGTAAAAAAGCAGAATTACATCTAGCTGAAGCTGTACACCTCGGAACACAACAGTGGTATCTGGATGTTCTAAATTCTCTTGTAAACGTTGTCCTTTTGCATGTCATTGTGTCGACACAACCACTGACACAATATAATGAAACTGTGAAAAACACGTTTCAAAAGTGTGACGGCTCACTTCTCCACTGATTTGACTGTCCCAGAGCGGTAACAGAAAATACTTAATAGGTCTTATTGTCAACCGGAAATACGTCACGTCTCACTGTGCATATAGCCATTAGGTGATATTGTCATTTTCTATATCGCCAAAATAGAAAACTCAATATATCTCGAATCTCAATATATTTCACTCATTAAATGTGTCAGATTAAACCAATGACTTTGTGTTTTTATTCCAGACTGAGGAACAATGCTGACCGCCATGGCCGCCATGTGGAGGATTGATGGGCGGAGCACTCGGCGCCATGGTCGCACCTCTCAGCCTGACTCCGTAGACTCTATAGACTCTTTAGACTCAATAGACTCGGTTCCTTCTTACACCACATCCGCACACTTCCACCCACCGTCCGAGTCCCCCTCAAATTCCTCCTCCTCTTCTTTAAGGATTTGGATCCACTCTAAGTTCTCCACATCGGGCTCCAGTTTGATGAAGACCCAGTCCTCCAGTACGTCCCAGTCCTCCCAGTCCTCCCGCTGTGACTGCTCAGACTTGAGTCCCACTGGGGAGCAGGAGGACAACGAGGAAAGGTCTCAGTTCTCCAGTAGAGGGACTTACAGCGCAGAAAGGGGAATTGACAATCTGAAGGGAGCCTCGTTGTCTGCCCTGAGGGACCCCGGAGAAGGAACTAGCAGCAGCCGCGGCACAGAACCATCAATCACAACTCAGGAAGTTTTCATATTCGGCGACAGAGAGTTTTCAATTTAAAAAACAGAGACACCGAAGACTCCTCAAGGTTCAATTGGCCAAACACTTTCCTCGTCATGGTGAACCAGTCGGATACTGGGAATAAATTGGGAGATCTTTCTGCATCAGGGAACATTACAGCTCTGGAAAGCTAAAGAAGTGAGAGAACTCAGAGAGAAATTCAAACTCGTACTTTGTGCGTTTGCAGCATCTAACCATCTGTAAACAAACAGATACACCTTAGAACATTTTTACCTATTCTAATTTTGAAAGAACAGGATTCCTGGTGCCTTGTCTACCTCTGGTATTTACTGCACAGGGCTGGAACAAGCAGCCTGTGGCTAAAGTCAATTATTGGAACAGAGAAGTCTTCGGGCGAACCCTGTTATGTAAGTGTTAGATTCTGCAGCTACTGAAGCTCAGTGTTCACGTGAAAACATAAAGCACTTCATCTCAAGGTGGCTGAACCGGAAAAACCTTGCAGTTTTTTTATCCAAGCATGGCCGGCCCAGCCTATATGCAGACAAAGCAGCTGCTTAGGGCCCCCTGGCCACTAGAGGGCCCCCAACCTGGCAACCCCACTTGCATATTACTGGTACTGCTGTGCATTGCACGTATCAAAACTGCAGGGTGCATTTCCAGTAATCTATCCAGCCATTAATTTGTTTGTAATTACAAAGAGAGAGTGACATTGGACCTGACCTTGCCATGATTGGTCAGCTCATTGTAAACAAGTAGCGTGGAAGAAAACGCCTGATACAAACAACAGCACTCGTCATGATGAAGATAATTTATTCGTCCAGAAGCGTAGGCGGCGAGCGGAATCGCCTTCTACTCTTAAACATGTTCATAAATGATTCCGTACCCCTTTAGCACCGAATGAATATCTGTAATATTACTTGAATATCTGTAAAAGTCAGGTTTTTCTATTGACTCTGTCTGCTAGCATAGCATCTCTTCTTCACTGCTAGAATAGCTGCATGCCAACTGACCACTGCGTTACCAGCGCCCTCTGCTGGTCCAAACAAATATCTGCTGTAAATACAGTACACTGACTAAAATGGAATATCTGTTATGAAATAACTAATAACTTTCATGTTTTTCATGTTGTAGGCTGTCAATCACTAAAGCTTCTGAGTTTCCTGGTTTCACCCCTGGGCTATTTTTGTACTTTTTTAAAATGTATTTATGTATATTTTTTTTAACTTTTAAATGTGACCAGCAGTGGCTTGTTTTAAGATTCACTAGGATTAAACCTAAGTGAAAACAATTGATATTATTTATTTTAATTGTATTT